>NC_137786.1:101922671-101965171 GCF_963383645.1 Muscardinus avellanarius | reverse complement strand
AAGATCCGTCACCCTGGGTGTCCCCTCCAGCACTCTGCAGGTCCCCACAGTGCCTGCCTAGCTGCAGCCCTTCTGACTGTCCTACACTACCCCAGCTGCACTATCCATTTCCTTACCTGCCCTTTACCCAGAGCAGCCTCCTTTTTCTTGCCCACCAAACCCACGTGCTGTCTATATCAACCTAACTAAAGCAAACTATGCAAGAGCCAGGTGTGATAATGCACACTTGTAATCCCAGTACTTGGGAGGCTGAGACAGGAGGATCACAGGTTCGCGGCCAGCCTCAGCTACTTAGTGAGACCCTCCGCAATTTAGTGAGACCCTGTTTCAAAATACAGAATAAAAAATATGGCTTGGGGTACAGCTCAGAGATAGAAGGCCCCTGGCTTCAATCCCCAGTACTCCCCCTAAAAAAAAAAGAAAAAAAGAAAAAGAATGCTGCAGGAGAAGTGAAGGGGTGTCTTATCTTCAAGACTGGGTAAAGTAGTGTAGAGCAGAAAAACCAGGATACACCCTGGGGGTAAGAAAAACAATGAGCAAACTGGCCTAGAGGCAGCACTTCAAAACACCTGCTTCCCCAGGGCAGCCAGGTCTGGCCAGCCCAGCCTGCTCCCGCCAGTGCACCAGCCAACTAAGGAAGTGGGGCCTGACAAGAGCAGTTGTCTCTTCATATTCCACTACCTCTGAGTGCTGAGCACGCCAAGGCACTTGAAGGCAAGACAGAGTGTTCTGTGTAAAGGACATGACCACAGTAGAGTGCACCTCTATCCCCGGGAGGTTGGAAGAAGTGAGGCCATCCCGAGCAGCCTACAGTCCCCTAGCGTCCTCATGACCACACTCTTCTCATGACACCTGGGTCTATGGGACAGAGCGGTCATTGGGGAGGCCATCACTGGAGTGCTGGCCTCTCTGGAAATCAAGAGCAGGTCAAGACCTGGGGTCACTGTCTGTGGAATAAGAGCCAGTGAGTGGGAGCCCCGCACAGTCACTACAGGCCCTTCTCGGCTGCTTTTGTCAGAGCTGCAATTGGTGCCACCGGAGATAACGCATCTTACCCACAGAGTCCTCCTTCTTTACCACTGCTGGCAATGTGTGTTCATTTTAAAGTACTTAAAGACATTCCCTAATAGAATGCAAGAGCATAATAGTTAAGAATGCAATCTGAAACCAGACAGACTTGGGTTCCAGTCAAAGCTCCGTTAGGTACTATTTCAATAGACCTTAGGAAAGTGATTTCATCTCTCTGAATCTCAGTCACTTCATCTCTACAATGGAATACCACCAAGACTGCTGTGTAGATTAAATAGATAAAATACAAAAGAAAAGACAAAGCACCTGAGTGAGAGCAGATAAGAAATGGTAATGTTTAGTTACTGACACTAATTTCAGAAGACATTTAACTGGTGTTTGTTGAACAAGTAGTGCTTCCAGAGAAAAAGACAAAGTTATAAAAATTTTACATGGGAGGCCATATGATACACGGAAGTATATCAGGCTCCAGATCAGAAACCTGGGGGACCATGGGCAAGACATTATAGCTTCTCTGATCCCCGATACCACATCTTTAAATTTTGGGATAATTCTACTTACCCTGAAGGTCTATTGGAAAAACCGTAAGCCCCGTCTTTCAAGCTGTCGGCCCAGTACCGGGGACTGTGGCAGGTGTTCACGAACAGTCACTGTTGAGCATCACAGGCTCTGGAGTCAGACTGCGAGCCCTAGATCTCACTCTATCACTCCCTAGCTGTGTGCTCGTGAGCAGGTCAGCCTTTCTGTGCTTCAGCTTCTTTCTTTCTTTCTTTCTTTCTTTCTTTCTTTCTTTCTTTCTTTCTTTCTTTCTTTCATGTTTTTGGTTCTGGGGATTGAACCCAGTGGCATTGTGCCTCCAAGCTACCCCAGCTCTTTTTATTAATCTTTTGATTTTTTTGGTACTGGGGACTGAACCCATGGGCATTCTACCTACCTCTGAGATACACCCCTAGTCCTTTTTTATCTTTTATTTGGACACAGGGTCATGCTAAGTTGAGGAGGGTCTCACTAAGTTGCTGAGACTGGCTTTGAACCTGTGTTCCTGTCTCTTACCTCCCTAGTATTAGGATTATAGGTGTGTGCCACCGAGCCTGGCCTCTGTTTCTTAATATATATGACAGAGATAACAAGATCTACCTTAGAGGGTTGGGGTTGTTCTGAGGACTAAATGAGCTAATATATAAATGTGGTCACATAGTAACTACTAGGCAAACATTAGTTCTATTATTTAGATAGTATTTATTAATTATTGAATACAATAAGTGCCTAATATTTAATATCAAGGGACTTGAACCACTGGCCTGAAACTCTCTGTTCTGATAGTTTTAATACAGGAATTGCTATCCAGCATCCAGACTGTTGGCTGACTGCAGAGGGGCTCAGGAACAAAGCCTGTCTAGTCAGAAGGGAGGTTCTTTTGAATCCAAATTCCTAAAACCACCTCCCTGGGCAGGCCACCAGAAAAAGTCATATATTTTTCAGCTGCTAATAAAACGAACTGGGAAGGCCTTTACCTTCAATGGGTGCAAAGCAATGACCCACTTACATTTTTAATTTTTCAGACTCTATGGCAGTGGTTCTCAAAAGAGGGTGATGTTGTCCCCAAGAGGACATCTGGTAACGCCTGGAGACATTTTGTTTGTTGGCACATAGTGATGGGAGGCCAGCGATGCCACTAACCTCCTACAATAGACAGGTCAACTCTCACAGCAAAATTATTTCTGGCCCAGATGTCAATAGTGCTGAGGGTGACAGAGTGGCTATGTCAAGAGGGGACCACAAGGGAGGGACGGGGAGGGAATGGGGTGGTATTTGGGTAGGGGTTAAATCAGCGATGAGTACATGTTTATACACACAAGTTTTTTACCCCAATAAGTTGTATGAATATAATGCACCAATAAAAAATAAATAAATAAATAAATAAATAAAAAAAGAGGGGACCACAACACACCACGCCACACAACCTCCACCACAGGGGCAGCCTGACGCAAATGACATGTATGCAAGCAAGAAGTGCCTAGGAAGTAACAGGAAAGTGACATGAACTGATGAGGTACTGGAACTGGGAGGGGAAATTCTTAAAAGATTCTCTGAATATCATTATTTATGGGCCAGAGAAAGAAATCTAGAACTCAACAGAGGTGAGAATGACCCCAAACAACACTGTTCAGTTCTGATTATGCAGACAGCCATGACTGCCAGTACTGCCACAACACCCCAGTCCTGGCTCTGCCATGAATATTCTGCTCAGATCACAGACCAAAAACTGAGTAAGGCGAGGGCAGAAAAGTAGCATAGCCTTTTCTGCAAAATCAAGCCCAGAGTTTAACTACTTGAAAAATGCTTATTCCAGGCCTGGGGTGAAGGCGTAATCCCAGCATTTGGGGGGAAGCTGAGACGGAGGATCACAGCTCGCAGATAGCCTCAGCTACTTAGTGAGGCCCTTTGCAACTCAGTGAGACCCTGTTTCAAAATAAAGAATAAAAAAATAGGGCTGAGAGTGTAGCTAAGAGGTCAAATGCCCCTGGGTTCAATCCCCAGTACCACACACACACACACACACACACACACACACACACACACACACACACACACGCACACACACAGCTTATTCCAGCCTTACTATGTCCTCTCTCCTACATTATCTCTCATCTATTCTTCATCTTTAATCACTCAACAGATACCAGGAAATCTAGTGGTCATTCAAATTAGGCAAGGTCTCCTGTCTTGGAGCTTCTAGACAGTGGAAAACACTGAATTCTTTAAGTAGAGTCACGGCTATAAATTACAAATCAAGATATGGCACTGTGAGCTGGGCATAGTGATGTACACCTGTAATCTCAGTACTTTGGAGGCTGGGGAAGGAGGATTACAGGTTCTCAGCCAGCCTCAGCAACTTTGTGAGGCCTTCCACAACTTAGTGAGGCTCTGCTTAAAAAAAAAAAAAAAAAAAAGGGCTGGGAGTAGTTTAATCATCAGTACTACCAAAAAAAAAAAAAAAAAAAAAAAAAAAAAACAAAAACACTGTGAGCTGGGCATGATATGTACACCTGTAATTCCAGCATTTGGGAGACTGAGACAAGAGGTTCACAGGTTCGAGGATAGCCTCAGAATCATAAAGAAACCTAGTGAGATCTTGTTTCAAAGCAAAAAATAAAAAGGGCTAGGAGTGTAGCCTGGAGGTAGAATACCCTTGGGTTCAATCCCTAGAAGCACCCTGAAGGACAGAAACCTGATCCAGGTTGGGAGGTGGGGGCACCACTCAGCGTCACTGAGCTGAGATACAAAGAATTCACAGGGTTGGGTTACCTGGACTGAGCTAAGAGAGAGGTAAAGAATTTCCCAACTCAAGCCAGCCTCACACTGTAATCTCAGTATTTGGGAGGCTGAAAAAGGAGGGTCACAGGTTTGAGGACAGCCTCAGTAACTTAGTGAGGCCCCATTTCAAAATAAAAAAGAGGGCTGGGGTGCAGCTCAGAGGCAGATGCCTCTAGCAAAGCCATGTGAGGGAGGACGCTTCGTGAGGCTGAGAAACTGAAACCAAACTCAGGAGCAGGGCCAGACTACACGGGGCATCACACAGTCCAGTGCTTATTCTGAGAATAATACTAACTCACTAAGGAGGGCAGAAGAAACACTTATGCTCTTAGGTTGGAGACTTCCCCTGGCCTGTCACACAGAAGCCCAACTCAGCAGCGAAGCCTCCAGACTACACGGAGGCCAACAGAATGCTGCAGAAAGGAGGGAGCGATGGTTTCCCTCCAGAGCACAGAGCAGCAAATCTCCTGCCCCCACTCTTTCTTGGGGGAGGGGGCCATGAGATGACCAAGATCTAGCTGATGTTGGAGTCCTTTTTAAGAGCCATGCACTCTAAGAGGACCTCAGAGGCAGCCTGGGTTTTTTTCCCCCCTAGCTGAAGGGCCAGAGAAGATGGTCTTTGTGCCCCCAGACTTCTGTGTCTCCCTTCTTCTAGACTAACTTGTCAGTCAGAAGCCATAAGTTTCTTGCACCTCTGATGGGCCCAGCGCCTTAGAGATGCTGGCCCAGGCCCACATGAGCTCTAAAAGCAAATTTTCCTAAGGATTCTACAAAAATGCCACTTGAGCATTAGAAGATTCAAATGAATGTCCTAGAATAGGTGTCAAGAGATGTGAATGAGCCAGGTGTGGTAGTGCAGGCTTGTAACCCCAGCATTTGGGAGTCTGAGACAGGAGAACTGTGGTTTGTGGACAGCCTCGGCTACTTAGTGAGGCCCTTTGCAATTCAGTGAAACCCTGTTTCAAAATAAAGAATAAAAAATAGGGCTGGGGGTATAGCTCAGAGGTAGAATGCCCCTGGATTCCATGCCCAGTACTGCGAGAGGGAGGGAGGGAGGGATGAACAGAAAGAGGAAGGTTAAATGGATTGACAGAGATAAAGTGAGGATCGGCTAAACAGTATTTTGCACAATGGCCGACTCTTGCCATTCAGAAGGCAGACAACAGGATGAGCCAGGAAGCCAAGAAGGAAGAAGCTCTAAAGAGGCACGACACCCACCAAGGGTGGCCCTCGGCCAGATGTGAAGTGGGAAGGAGTGACGCAGAGCACGAAGGAGCTGGCAGCCTTTGCTGAAGGAGAAGCCACTGCGGCACGGCAGCACAGAGAAGCCGCTCTCGAGCCGACACTGGTATCAGAAGGCCTGCTCCGCCAGTTGCTACCTCTGACCTTGGGCAAATTACCTTCTTTAGGATCCACCTATGAGGGCCTTAATAGCCATGCTGAGTAAATAGAATACACAGCACCAGGCCTGACACACGGTTGTAGCTCAGCTGGTTCTGTACAGACGCGATGAGGAGAAAAAGGAACCCGGGGAAGGCCTGGAAGAGAAGGGCCACACAAGACACCCGGTGCAGCCCAGGATGATGGGTGCGAGGGACACCTGGACGTATGACAAATACTTGGAATTCAGTTGTGAACGTATTAAAGCCCCTACTTTAAAGGAGCTTATATTCTGATAATAAGAGAAAGACCACCAATGTGTAAGCGAACAGTACGTTGAGTGGGGAAAGAGGCAGAAGCACAGGGATCCAGGGCCAGTTGGGGGGTATAGACAGGGGGCAGGGAGGGAGAAGTGGTTGGAAGGCCACTCTGGCTGAGCGGAACCAAAAGTGAGGCCAGAAGGTGAGCAGAGGTCTGAGGGGCAGGAATGGCAAATGCACAGGCCCTGGAGTTGGAGTGGGCCTGGTGTGCGCCCGGACAGCTGAGGAGGTGGCACAGCCAGCAGATGGCCAGGGGGCAGGAGTCAGAGGCAGCAGCAATCTGCTCACCTGAGGCTTTGCTGGTCACTGCAAGGACGCTGGCCTTTCCTCAAGTGAAGTGAGGAGCTATTAGGGGGTCTGGGTAGGAAATACACACGAGGGGACACAAGAAGGAGGGCTTCCAGTTACATGGCTATAATTACAGAGGATTCAGAGGCGTCCTCTTTGCCTCAGGCTGGTGGAGACTCTCAGGGAAGGTCAGGAATGACTTTCAGCAACTGGCTCCCCCTCCTTTTCCTGAGAGCTTCTCATTCCTCCCTGCCCCCATCCATCCACAAGCAAAAACTTGAGAGTTTATGGGAGCACTAGATTTTCCCACTGTCCACTGAAGTGTCATAAACTGTAAGGTGTATTATTTTCTTATTCTTTACCATGACTTTATAATTCCGATTTTACAGAAACAAAAACAGAAGTCCAGAGAACTAGAGAAACTCTTACCTAGATCCCTAAGCCAATATGGCTTTTGATGGCACTAAGCAGTGACCTTGCAGGGACATTCTGTCATCTGACACCTGGCAAAGAAAAGAGGAATGGACTTGTCTCTGCTGGAAAGGCTTCCTGGGGCAATGCAAACGCCTGATGGGAGTTTCTGATGGAAGAAAGTATAAAAGGTTCCAACAAACCAGTCTGTAATTCCACACCTCAGGTCAATTAGGCAAAGCCATTAAATTTCCTTCGTTTCTGAACTGATGGGAGCAGTGTAAGACACCAAGAATACCACGCAGAAGGCAAATATGACATTCTATCAACTCCTGCAGCCTCTGACTTATGTGATAAAAGAGACCTCTTGCAGCCGGGCGTGGTGGCGCACACTTGTAATCCCCGCATTCAGGAGGCTGAGACCTGAGGATCGCTGGCAGCCTCAGCTACTTAGTGAGGCCCTCTGCAACTCAGTGAGACCCTGTTTCAAAATAAAGAATAAAAAAGGGCAGGGGGTGCAGCTCAGAAGTCAAATCTCCCTGGGTTCCATCCCCAGACCTGAAAGGGGGTTGGGGGGAGCGCGCGCGCGCTCTTGCAATGTCTTGCCTGTTGGCCAAGGGCTGACAGCGAGAAGGGCCCCTCAGATGATGCACTCCCTTTCCACTTCCTCTAATTACAAAAATCTTAGTAGGGTCCAGGCAGTTACTAACTTAGAAACCTTGTTCAAAGGTCAAATGGACTTTAGGATCTATAGGGACATCCCAAAGGACTGTGCTAGAGTAGAACTTATTTTAATCAACGTGTTGCCAGATAACACAGTCCCTGCCCCAGAAGAAGATGCATAAAACCCACCTCTGGACTCACAAGAATTAAACAGCAAGGGAGGATCTACAGGGCAAGTGATGAGAGGACCAGACACCTAATGAGTCCACAGGTACCTTTTGAAATGTTAATACTTCCATTCATCTAACACATTTACTGAACACACTTCAGTGGGTATTTGAGAACCTCTACAGAATCACAGCAGCAGGGCAACATGAGGACATGCACTCAGCTTGGAGTGCTGCACCTCCCACCCTAGTCAAAGCTCACTGGCCCTGGCAAGCCACTTAAAATCTCTAGGCTTCAGAATAGCACTAAAGAGGAGGTTAGCTTAGTAAAGAATGGTGAATAGACTCATATGACCTAGCAATTCAAACCCACTGCTTGGGCAGGGTTCTGAAGCCACTTTCATGCCTAGCAGAATGGGCTGTAACTGACTAGCAACATCTCTTATGAGGTTAGAAGGGTGAGTCACCTGGATGGTCTCATCGGAGGACTTTCCACTTCTGATGATCTGAGGTATGTGAGTGGGAATCATTTTAATTTGGTGATAGAATTAAAATCCCTCTTCTTTCATGATCTTTTCACCAATTCACAAAACTTTCCTTAAAGACAGATTGCCTGTTTTCTAAGATGATATATTATAGGGTTTAATTTTTCACTTTTAATAGTCCTGTTACTATGGCATATTCATAAAAATCTAGAAGCACTTCTGTTACTTAAAGCGGTTCACTGAACAGAAGTTCACCCATCAACACCAGCAGTGTTCCCAAAGATCTCCCATCCCATATGCCATTTTCCAAACTCACTCCACTCAGACACTCCCAGCAAGGAGCAAAGTCCACTTCCCTTTCCTAGAATCTAGGCCAGACAGTACTGAGGCTGCTCCCTGGAGAGTGGGAGAGAAGCGACATTCTGAGCCCTCTGAGCTAGGGAGGGAAAGCCTGCGAGAGCACTATATTGTGTTATGTAACGTTTGGGGGAAATCTGGCTGAAAAGTATGCAGAATCATTTGTATAATTTCTGTAAGTCTGAAAGTGTTCTGAAATTAAAAGTTAAATGAGAGCTGGGCATGGTGGCACTCACTTGTAATCCCAGCATTTGAGAGGCTGAAACAGGAGGATCATGATTCGCAGATAGCCTTACCTACTACTTAGTGAGGCCCTTTGCAACTCAGTGAGACCCTGTTTCAAAATAAAGAATAAAAAATAGGGCTGGGGGTGTATCTCAGAGGTAGAATGCGCCTGGGTTCCATCCCCAGTAGAAAAAAAAAAAAGTTAAATGAGTTTTTGTGAGTGAGTAAGTGAGTGAGTGAGAGTCCATCTGTCTGTCTGTCTGAGTGTGCGTGTGTATGGTACTGGGTACTGGATTCAGGGCATTCTACTACACCCCCAACCCTTTCATTTTTTTGTTCTGAAATAGGGTCTTGCTAGGTTGCTGAGCCTGTCCTCGAACCTGAGATCCTCCTCTTTCAGCCTCCCAAGAACTGGAATCACAGGTGTGTGTGCTCCATCACACCCAGCTTGTTTTGATTCTTTTAGGCTGCATGGCAGCTTCCACTCTTGTACTACAACACAAATGGGGCTCAACTATCCTGAGACAGCTCCAGACAGCAGCTGAGAGGCTGCTATGGGGGGTCACAGCCCACAGGTGGTTCAACCATCTTGGCTGAGATGTTAGTACTAGTACAAAACTTTTTTTTCTCTTTAAGGAGAAATAATTTCTTGTTAAAATAAATCAGAAATGTAGGGTTCTACTAAAACTTAGACAGTTGACAGAATATGGCTGATCTAAATCAAAGCTTCATGAGAAATAAGAAAGTCAAACCAGTAAGAGTGAAGAGGCCCAAGACTGGTTAGGGACATGCACAGGAGCTGTGCCCCAGTGGCACAGGCTTGTAATCTCGTACTTATGGGGATGAGACATGAGGATTGTAAATTAGAGGCCAGCCTCAGCAACTAAGTGAGACCTTGTTTCAAAATAAAAAAAGGAACCAGGCTGAGTGGGTAGTTCAGAGGAAGAATACCCCTGGGTTCAATCCCCAGCACCACACACAAAGGAAAAGGAAAAGAGCATTCTGACATGGAACCACCAAGACCTCCCAGCAGTCACTGTGCCATCCTGCTCCCGTCCCTCCCTCCCTTCTGAGGCTCTTCTCCCTGCACTGCAGGTGTAAGGCAGCCCCAAAGCACCCCTTAGGACATGATACAAAGCCCACAGGAAGGATCACAAATCTTACTGAAGAACAGAAAGGGAATAACCCAGAACAAGGGCCATTATCATCTGTGTGCACACCCCAGTAGATGCCATCATCAGTAGATGAAGAGAAGCATCAATCTGTCCTGCCAAGCACTATTCAAATTATAGAGCCTCTAGCCGAGCGTGGTGGCACACGCTTGTAATCCCTGCGCTTGGGAGGCTGAGACAGGAGGATCGCGCAGGTTCAAAGCCAGCCTCAGCTACTTAGTGAGGCTCTCAGCAACTTAGTGAGACCCTGTTTCCAAATAAAATATTTTTAAAAAAGGTCTGGGAGTATAGCCTCAGAGGCTTAAAGTAACCATGTTTTATATTTTTCATGATTTTCTGAGTTGGGGTAGTTTTTCTGCCTCATGATTTCTTTTTTTTTTTTTTTTTTTTTTTTGTGGGTTTGGGAGTGGAACCCAGGGGCATTCGACCTCCGAGCTACACCCCCTGCCCTACAGAGGTAGAAAGCCTCTGGGTTCTACCCCTAGTACCACCAAATTATAGAGCCTCAACGGGCATAGTGACTCAGGCTTATAATCCCAGTACTTGGGAGGCTAAGACAGGAGGATCACAGGTTGTTGCTAGCCTCAGCTACTTAGTGAGGCCCTCCATAACTTAGTGAGACCCTGTTTCAAAAATAAAAAATAAAAATTATTCTTTGTGCTGGGCGTGATGGTGCACGCTTGTAATCCCCGCGCTTGGGAGGCAGAGACAGGAGGATGGCGCAGGTTCGAAGCCAGCCGCACTGGCTTAAGAGACCCTGTTTCCAAATAAAAATATAAAATAGGTCTGGGGAGAATAGCCCGGAGGTAGAAGGGCTTCCAGGAACCCCAGTACCCCCCCGACACACACACACATTATTCTTTGTTGCCAACCAGAATTTAAGGCCTTTTGCCACCAGTAAAAATTTTATTTGTGTTTTGGTTATCTATTGGTATGTCACAAACCACCCCAAATTTCTCCTTAATAAACAAACAAATAAGCAACTTAGACTAGTCTACCCAATGAAGAGAGACTGGGTAGAGTCCCCATAAAGGCGAACCAACATACTCATCATGAATGAGGCCATCTGGGACATCCCTGCCCCAGCCAGGCTGACAGCTGAGTTAAGTCACACAAGTGACCCCCCAAGAAATCATGAGGCGAGCCGGGCGTGGTGGCGCACGCTTGTAATCCCAGCATTCGGGAGGCTGAGACCTGGAGGATAGCGGTTCGTGGACAGCCTCAGCTACTTAGTGAGGCCCTCTGCAACTCAGTGAGACCCGGTTTCAAAATAAAGAATAAAAATTAGGGCAGAGGGTGTAGCTCGGAGGTCGAATGCCCCTGGATTCCACTCCCAAACCCACAAAAAAAAAAAAAAAAAAAAAAAAAAAAAAAAATCATGAGGCAGAAAAACTACCCCAACTCAGAAAATCATGAAAAATATAAAACATGGTTACTTTAAGCCTCTGAGGTGGGGTGATATATTAAAGAAGAGATGGCTGAGCCTCAATTCTCTGACCTTCAGGTTCCACTTCTATAACCATGAGGCCCACGCTCCAGGGTTGAGTGACTACTGCATGAGGCTAAGACCAAGCACTGTGCTCAAGAACTACTAGTTATCATTATCACTAAAAACCATCCAAGGGATCCTTGACATAATTTGCAGGTGTGTACTTCAAGAACCCTTATTCCCACAAGCACCGGCTGCTCCAATCACATGGTTTCCAAAAGGCTGGTTTCCTGGGACAAATGAAAGGGTTTTAAACTAAAATTTCTAAAACTTGAAATCTGCATCTTAAAAGATAACCAAAGAAGATTCTGCTTAGATTAGCCATCTACCCCACTAATTCACCCATGCATCACAGTTTTCTAAGCCTGTGCTAATTACCAGACATCAATAAAAAGTGGCTGAAGAGCTAGGAGTGGTGGTGCACCCCAGTACTCAAGAGGCTGAGACAGGAGGATCAGAGGTTCATGGCCAGCCTCAGAAACTTAGTGAGGCCTTCAAAACTTGGTGAGACCCTATTTCAAAATATAAAATAAAATTGGGCTGGGGATATAGCTCAGAGGTATAATACCCCTGGCTTCCATCACCAGTACCATTAAAAAAAAAAAAAGAAAAGAAAAGAAAGGCTGAAAGGGTTAATCCCTCCTTTGAAAAAGAACCATTTCCACCTATGCAGCCATTAACAGAATGGACTACACACTTGAACTTTCAATAGAGACACAATCTATAATAGTAGATAAACCTAAAATCATCCCAGCTAGAGAGAAAGAACTTAATTTCCAAAGAACTCAGATACACAGCCAAACACAATACTGATTCCAGAACCAATACCAAGAGCGAGGAATGAACTGGGTCCCTACAGGTTCATCCCTTAGTAGCCAGGACCCTCAAAGGGTCCCCCGGGGAGCCCAGATGAGAGAAGAACTTGAGCACCTGGCATCACCTGCTAATGTTTCAGTGCAAAATGGATTCAGATGGTAATTTACAAACTAATGACAAAGGAAGAAATCCTGAAAGCATCCACAGAAAAGGGTGTTAGGTAGTTTTCAAATGCATTTGTAAAATCAAATATGATTGTTAACACTAAAATAAGCCTTTGAAGCTGGGTGTGGTGGCACACACTTGTAATCCCAGCAATAAGGAGGCTGAGACGGGAGGATCGCAGTTCAAGGACAGCCTCAGCTACTTAGTGAGGCCCTCTGCAACTCAGTGAGACCTGGTTTCAAAATAAAGAATAAAAGCCGGGCGTGGTGGCGCACGCTTGTAATCCCTGCGCTTGGGAGGCGGAGACAGGAGGATCGCACAGGTTCGAAGCCAGCTGCGCTGGCTTAAGAGACCCTGTTTCCAAATAAAAAAAACCATAAAATAGGTCTGGGAGTGTAGCCTGGAGGTAGAAGGGTTTCCAGGAACCCCAGTACCACCAAAAAGAAAAAAAAAAAAAAAAAGAAAAAATAGGGTGTGTAGCTCAGAGGTAGAATGTCCCTGGATTCCATCCCCAGTGCCACACACACAAAAAAAGCTTTTGAATCCTAAGAAAGAATAAAAAAATTATTTTTCCTCCAAAAGGCTGATATCAATACTTAATACCAAAGGTAAAAAAAAAAGAAAATCAATCTGTGAGTGTCTTCTACATACACTCCACCAAACTTGGGAAAGACTTAGACTAGATAAGCTCAATAAAGTTCCAAACTCATCGAAAGCACATTAGAGAATGAGCATAAATAAAACTGGCCTGGAAATGAACAGAAAGACCCTGAGGGCTATAGGGGAAGCCTAACACCAGGCAGGCACTGGCTGTGTGTGCTGGAGGAGCCAAATGCTGGGCTTTTTCATTAATGTATAACACAGTGAAGTGCAAAAACCCTAAATGTGTACCTTGAAGTGTTTACATCTAGATTAAGTGATAAAACATTTCTAACATTCTAGAAGGTTCCTTTCTGCCCACCCTAATCAATAACTAGCCCTGCACTAAACTCTTCTTCCCCACTCCACAGCAGGAAGCAACTACTATTCTGTTCTCAAGCAACGTATTCCTTTTGCCTGTTCTTAAATCCCACACAAATTCACACACAGTCCGTGGTCTTTTCTGTCTGCTTTTATTCATCACAAGGTTACCTTGTGGAACCAGGAAACCTAGAAGCTGCGATAAACAACCAGTCTCTCTCTGTGGTCACAAACCTGAATGCCAGCTACTGACCCCACTCGTTCCACTTCAGTCATCTTCCAAGAATGCACTATAAAAACTGTGGCAAGCAAGCCGGCCGTGTGGCGCACGCTTGTAATCCTAGCATTTGGGAGGCTGAGACGAGAGGATCGCAGTTCATGGCCAGCCTCAGCTACTTAGTGAGGCCCTCTGCAACATAGTGAGACCCTGTTTCAAAATAAAAAATAAAAAAGCCGAGTGTCGCTGGGTGTGGTGGCGCACACTTGTAATCCCCGCGCTTGGGAGGCAGAGACAGGAGGATCGTGCAGGTTCGAAGCCAGCCGCGCGCGCTGGCTTAGGAGACCCTGTTTCCAAATAAAAATATAAAATAGGTCTGGGAGTGTAGCCCGGAGGAAGAAGGGCTTCCAGGAACCCCAATACCACCACCAAAAAAAAAAAAAAAAAAAAGCTGGGCGTGGTGGCGCACGCTTGTAATCCCCACACTTGGGAGGCTGAGACAGGAGGACTGCACAGGTTCAAAACCAGCCTCAGATACTTAGTGAGACTCTCAGCAACTTAGTGAGACCCTGTTTCCAAATAAAATATAGGTCTGGGAGTATAGCCCAGATGCAGAAAGCCCCTGGGTTCCACCTCTAGTACCACCAAAAAGAAAAAAAGAAAGAAGAAAAAAAAAAGAATAAAATATTAGGGCAAGGGGTATATACCTCAGAGGTCAAATGCTCCTGGGTTCCATCCCCAGATCCGCAAACAACAACAACAACAACAACAACAACAACAACACAAACAAAAAAAAAAGAACTGTGGCAACCAAACAGAATCCTGACCTGGGAAAGTCTTTCTTACAGATATGCCAAATTTTTACAAGGTATTCAAATGCTCTACTCAATCTCAATGGAGCCTCTGATCTAACAGTGTATATCTTTTCCATGGGGAATATAATATTCCTATTACACATTTTCCTTAAAGAGTCCTCAAATCTTAGAGTAAAATAAACCAACAATTGTTACTATTTTTGATTAGCAAGGGATTAAAATATAGGAAAACCTCTCAAAGGACACATAGGCCCTAAATTCAGATGAAGGTGAATCAGCTCAGAAAAGGCAGGACAGGACTTCAAGTACAGCAATAAATTATAGGTACAGATTTTTTTTATGCCAAACTATCAGGATTCTAACCCGGGATGTGCTGCTTGTAGCTGGGTGACTTTGGGAAAATTATTACTCTGCACCTCAATTACTTCACTTTACATAAAAGGGAAATAAGCTTGTAGGATTGTTGCAAGGATTAAATGTTAATGTACATAAAGCTCTCAGAAGACCACCTGGCACATAAGCAGTAAGAGTTAGCGATTTGAAACTGCTGCCAGGGCTGTGAGAGCGCTATTCTGCAAGCCAAACGGTTACAGAATTGTCACCAAGAAATCTAGCACAGTGCTTCTCAAGATGGTTTTTGTTTATTCGTTTGTTTTTCTTGTAGTATTGAAGATTGAACTCAGGAGCATTCTACTTCTGAGCTACATCCCAGTTCTATTTTATTTTTGTTTTGAAATCTGCAATCTCCTATCGCAACCTCCCAAGTACTGGGATTACAGGCATGCACCACCATGCCTGGCTAAGATGTTTTTTTTATTTGTTTGTTTTGTGGTACTGGGGTTCCTGGAAGCCCTTCTACCTCTGGGCTACACTCCCAGACCTATTTTTTATATTTTTTTATTTGGAAACAGGGTCTCTTAAGCCAGCACGGCTAACTTCGAAGTGATCCTCCTGTCTCCGCCTCCCAAGCGCGGGGATTACAAGCATGCTCCACCACACCCGGCTTATGTTTTTGTTTTTAATTCTTCACTGCCTGATACATTTTGTAAAAGGCAAGATAAGGTGCTAAAATGTCACAGGAATCTCAAACTGTGTACTCTCACTTTCTGTACTTCTTGTAGTCCAATAATCATTCTCTGGCTCATGGACTGCCATTTTTTTGAAAACTGAACTTGAGCAGCACTGTTCTAAGCACACAAGAATGAACCAGAAGGACTCAGAAGGTAGCTGAAAACTCAACTCGCTGGTTAAACAGATTATGAAAATACTTAGTAAAGAAAACCAACCCAAATAGCAAGGCAAGTGGATGACTTGAAGGTCAATAAGTTGACAGATAAAATAGCTCTGAAAGGCTAAACCTGAAAAACAAAACTGCCTGCCACAGCAAAAACACAACTGGTATTTTTTACCACCAGTGCCCTAGCAAGTAGCCTTCTGAGAACATGTTGGCCAGGAAGTCATCAGCCCCAGAGGGGACAAAAGTCATGCAGGAGGGATAGGAGCACTGATTTGGGCCTCTTGTGTGAGAAGCCACTCTCAGCCATCACCACCAAACATCAAGCATGAGCCACAAAGGCCAGAACTTCTTCTCCACCAAAGAAAACATGCAAACATTTTCTTTGGTGATGTGAGACTGCATACAGGTACACCACATGTTCACAGTCACCCACCTGTGGTCTTAGGAGGCTCTTGAGGCCCGCCCTGCCAGCCATACTGTGGATATGCTTGGTAGGGGTACCCCTGAGGAGGTGGGTAAGGCCCCCCCGGAGGCCCCATTGGCTGTGGTGGATAAGGTGGGTAGGGGGCCGTCGGGCCTGGGCCCGGATATGGTGGAGGATTCTCTTGATTCATCAGAGACCTGCAAAGTACACCTAAAAAAAAAGAACAAAAATTATTTGCATTTAAACCATGAAAATTATTAGGAATATTAATAAAAACCCAACCCATGGATCATTTGCAAAATGTTTTAAAGGTGTCTGAGATGTGTGTATCCCTCATTTGCTCATTTTACTTCCTGCTCATCACCTCTGCAGCTGACAATTATCTTCTGTATGTGCTTATTTGCCTTTTGTCTGTCTCCCCTATCAGGAGGCTATGACAGTAGAGACAAGTCAGTTCCCCCCCACAACCCGGATCTGGGGATGGAACTCAGGGGCATTCAACCTCTGAGCTACACCCCCTGCCCTATATTTTTATTCTTTTTTTTTTTTTTTTTTTTTTTTTTTTTTTTTTTTCAGTACTGGGGATGGAACCCAGGGGCATTCTACCTCCGAGCTACACCCTCTGCCCTAATTTTTATTCTTTATTTTGAAACCAGGTCTCACTGAGTTGCAGAGGGCCTCACTAAGTAGCTGAGGCTGTCTGCAAACCACGATCCTCTGGTCTCAGCTTCCCCAATGCTGGGATTACAAGCGTGCGCTACCAGCCCAGCTGACAAGTCAGTTTTGGATCACCATCCTGTTCCTAGACTCTTGCACAGCACCTGTACAGCAGGCCTCTAAATAAATAGGTTGAATGAATGACAAGATACTTTGTTTTTCAAATTCCCCCGAAATTTCCATAATGTGACTGGATTGCTTTAAGGTGGCAGAAAGTCTACCAGCCCTAGCCGTGAATCAGATCGGTGGAAACTGACCTACTACTGGAGATCCCCCAGTCAGCAGGGCAGGCCACGGCGGGGTCTTCTAACAAGCAGCGCTTCGAAGCACAACCATGGTGTAAGCACCGCCGCTGCCCGGCACTGGCTGATCTGGCAGCTCTCCCCAGACCCACTGCTCTGAGCAGCTGGACGGAGCTGCCTCTGAGAACGCTGAGCATCTTCTCTGATGATCCAGGCTCCCAGGACTCTGCGGGGCGCACCAAGACCCCCACTTGTGCTTCTAAATGTCCATCCTCCCAGTCCCAGGCCTGTTAACCGTTCTCTTGATTAGACCTAAAAGTTTTGAGGGCCAACATCTCGTTTCCATCACCTCTGTAACCTCCACAGTGCCTGGCACAATGAATTCCAGATTAAAAGCAAACAAACCATTACTGGGCCACACAAAGCAAACATTCTACGTATGACTCACTTAGACAACATGACGTCTGCCATATCGTTGCACTGTACTGTTAACCATCTCCTACAGTGTGAGTGTGTGTGTGTGTGTGTGTGTGTGTGTGTGTGTGTGTGTTGAGAATTACCCAGGGGGCATTTTACCTCCAAGATATACTCTCAGCCCTTTTTATTTTTTGTTTTTTTGAAGCAGGGTCTCACTAGGTTGCTGAGAATCTAAGTTGTTGAGGCTGGTTTTGAACCTGCGATCCTCCTGTCTCAGCCTCCCGAGTACTGGGATTACAGGTGTGTCACCATGCCCAGTTTACTTTTTACCTACTTCAGTATCTTCTGTCTTCAATGGTAAGTCTCATACAATCTGTTCATTTCACTATAATTTTCAAAACATGCAATCAATAAGTTTTTAAATGACTATATGAAGAACAGCAGTCATGCCAGGCATGGTGGCACACACTTGTAATCCCAGCATTTCGAAGGCTGGGACAGAAGGATCGCAGTTCACAGCCTCAGCTACTTAGTGAGGCCCTTTGCAACACAGTGAGACTCTGTTTCAAAGTAAAGAATAAAAACCAGGTCTAGGGATGTAGCTCAGAGGTAGAATGTCCCTGGATTCCATCCCTAGTACCACAAACAACAACAACAACAACAACAACAACAAAAACAGTAGTCATAAAGCAAGGCTTCCAGAAAATCTGGATTAAAGTAAGAATAGGCTTTGCTGGTTGCTGTCCAATATCCATTTATTGAGTTAAGTATCCATCCATTCTTCCTGTAGTTCACATGGTTCAAGGAACGCGCATCCCACCCCAGCTTCGGGGAGAGCCCAATCTGCTCTAGACAAGCCATGTTGCTACCTCCTCTTTTTCATCGTAATTGATCCAGAGGATCCAGGACTACAGCAATGGCAGAGGGCGTCCCCTGGGCTCTGGGTCCAGTCTGACATCTAAAGCTCTCCTCACACTCCCACCTACCTCCTCCTGCCCTTGACACAGGCACACACAATGCCCAGATACGACGTGGCCTACAGAACCGCTGCGCACCACTCTGCAGCTGTCAGCCTTGAGAGATGATGTGGGCGCTTCAGAGGGGCAGAGCAGAAAGAAGTAAAGAAATGGATTCCAGATGACTTTGTAACAGCTCATAAATCAAAGACTGAAGCCTAGCCTAACCCAAACGACCTCTAGAGAGTTTACAGTCCTGAGAACCAGTGGTAAGCTAATGAGCCCTTGCAGTACTGAAGCAAACATACACTTATGCAGCGCTGACTCAGTGCCTGACACTGGGCTAAGTAGTGGGGAACAGGCGTCGGTGGGGCTTGGGCCCTTCCCTTGGGCAACTGAAAAGACAAAGGGAGAACAAGCTTTAGAAAAGGTGGCAAACTGGTTGCTAGAGTAGGGGCTGAACGTGGCAGGAGAAGATGGGGTGGGCAGAATCCCTTGAAGGAGGGGATTATAAAGTCAAAGTTTATCATCTGGAATCAGGATACCTTGAGGGTTTCTAATTTTTTTTTCTTCTTCTTCTTTTTTTGGTGGTACTGGGGTTCCTGGAAGCCCTTCTACCTCCGGGCTATACTCCCAGATCTATTTTTTATACTTTTTATTTGGAAACAGGGTCTCTTAAGCCAGTGAGGCTGGCTCAGACCCAGCGCAATCCTCCTGTCTCCACCTCCCAAGTGCTGGGATTACAAGCGTGCGCCACCACGCCGGGCAAGGGTTTCTATTTTGACAGCTGCATTCAGGTCCCATTTTTGAGACTTACTTTTCTAGGACCTCTGAAAAAAACTGGGCGGGGGGGGGCGCTCAAGTCTCCCACTTCTCTGCTCTCTGGTCTATATGAACGCAGTATCACACCCTTGGCCTAGGAAATCTTTTCCCCTCCCTCTAATGCAGAGGGCCAAGTGACTAACACAAAACCATCACCTGCATCTGGGCATAGGTGAATGCTGGCCTTTTCTGCATTGTTTCTTCTCTCCTACCAGGAAGGTTGTGAAAAGCCTTGCGGGCTCCAGTTAACACAGAAATCGGTCTCATGAGCCTCCATATGGCCATTCCATTATTTATTTTTAAACCACAGAAGTAGAACACAGCCATCAAAACTACTCTGTCCTAAAATCCAGCGTACGTGACCTAATTTCGTTAAAACTGTAGTTTAACTTGATGAGTCCAACAAGACTGTGTTGTGGTGATGTCTCACTCTAGGCAGAGGGACCTGTATTTTTCTGGAGACGCTGTTTTTCTAAGAACAATGAGCAATGAGGAGGAAAAAAGAGCACAGGACTGAGACCATGTTCCCTGACTTTCCTTGTCCCATCTGTTTGCACTTACTCCTCTTTTCTGTTCCGTTCTCTCCCCAGAGCCCTCAAAACTCCCTTCTAGATTCGTGTGTTTGTCCCCGGGCCCCTCAATCATGTTTATGGTATGTACCTTTCTCCCTGTATCTGAGGAATCACATAACATGTAGGGGGGAAAAATGTCATCTGCTATTCAGAGGCTCTTACAAAAAACATAAACCACAAAGCCACCATTATTCCTTCCCACAAATATACTCCCTGCCTGTGTTCCCAAAACAGACGCTCAACCTGGAGGAATACAGTTCCAGGAAGAGAACAGCAAAGTCACAGAAAGAGCATCTGAGCTAATCAAAGATCTTAATGCTGACATGTGAAAAGCAGGACTTCAACCGGTGAGAATCAATTGTTCCCAAGCTGGTAAAGAAGTAAACCGATGATATGAGACTATAATGCATCAATAAAAGCATATTAAAAGAGCGGGGCGTGGTAGTGCACGCTTGTAATACTAGCATTTGGGAGGCCGAGGCAGGAGGATCACAGTTCATGGGCAGCCTCAGCTACTTCATGAGGCCCTTGCAACCCAGTGAAACCCTTTTTCAAAATAAAGAATAAAAACAGGGCTGAGGTGTAGCTTGGAGCTAGAATGCCCCTGAATTCCACCCCCAGTATTGCAAAAAAAAAAAAAAAATTAAGGTATGATACTGAACTTGGTAACATGCCACTTTTCCTCATAAATTTGGTTAGGTAAAAGGTAAGTCCAAGTCAGGTGTGGTGGCACATGCTTGTAATCCCCGCACTTGGGAGGCTGAGACAGGGAGAAAGGAGAATCACACAGGTTCAACACCAGCCTCAGATACTTAGTGAGACCCTGTTTTCAAAATCAAAATATAAAATAGGTCTGGGAATATAGCCCAAAGTTAGAAGGCTCTTGGTCCCACCCCAGTACCACAAAAAAAAAAAAACAAAAAATAGGGCTGGGAGTGTAGCTCAGAGGTAGAATGCCCCTGGATTTCATCCCCAGTATCGGGGGGAAAAATTAACAGACTGTACTGAACACTGCTACCCACCGTTCCATCGCAGTCACTGGAATAGCACTCATTCAACCATACAATAAGAAGGGCAGAAGCTGTTCTCTGCGACAGGGGTCCACAGAGATTTTATAAAAGACTGCATCAAAGTAGAAATCCAGGAAATAAAAAATAACAACTTTGAAAAATATGGAATTACAACATGACTGGTAGCCAGACTGACACTGACTCTGCAGGTGGCATAGTGGAGAATTTTCCTCCTGAAACACTGAACAGTTTCAATGGGGGAAAAATATTACAGATACCAATACCTGGGGGGATGCCAAAGAAATGACTCATTCAATTACCCACAGTAAAGCCCATGCACACAGAACTTCTAATTGACTTTTTATTGCCTCATACATAAATGAATGGCCAAAGATTACGAGACACTGAAGGAAAGCCTCCAACATAGAAGACCAAAAGAGGGAAAGAAAAAGCAACCAAAATGTTCAAAACAGAAAGATGCTAAATACATATGGTACATGTACATACTCATTGTACAGAGGTTTGACCCAGGGCACTGTGCATGTTAGCTAAGTATTCTACCATGGAGCTACACCCCTAGGCCTCACTTTTAATTTATGCTTTTGAAGAGCAGCATAATAATGTGTAAGAAAATTTAAAAGCTATATAGTCAGTATGATCCCAACTTTCCTTAAAATAAATACTGATAAACAGATCAGTGTAACAGAATAAAGAGCCTTATACCAAACCCACATGGTACAAGCACCTAATTCAATAGAAAGACACCACGAAATTCAGAAAGGAAAAGACTTTCCATAAATAGTTTGGATTAACTAAATATCCTTGTATAAAAAATAAATAAACAAATAAATATCCTTGTATGTATGTGTGTGGGAATGAATCTTGATTTCTACCTTTACACACAAAATATAATTCACAATAATATGCCATAGACCTATAATAAAAGCTAAATCAAATTTTCTAGAAAAAATTATATATATTTGACTTTAGCAGGATTTACCTTATGAGAGGTGCCTGTTATACAGGGATAGGTTCTGAGAAATGTGTCATTAGGGGATTTCACAGTTGTGCAAACATCACAGAATATATTTACACAAATTAAAATGGCTAAATCACTAGGCTATATAATCTGGGGGTGGGGGTTGGGGACTGAATGCAGGGGCATTCTACCTCTGCTCTTTACTGCCTTTTGCTATAATTTGTGTAGTACTCCTATATTTTCATAAGACACTTTAATTATCTAAGGTCTTTAAATGTCCTTTCTCCTTCAAACTGAGAAGCCACATGGTTGGGTACAAGATGTAGAATTAAAAAAAAATTATTTTCATTTTATGTAGACTTCCCTGCCTTGGGCTCTCATTATCAAAGCCTAAAGTCATGCTTATCCTTTTATCCTTCTGTATCTTTCTCAGTAACTTATAAAATTATCTTTAAAGTTTAAAATGAGAGCAATTCTCATCCTAAAAACTTCCACCTCTTTTCGCTGGCCTTCTTACAAGGCTTTTGTAAATATATTGTTTATATTCTATGTTCCTCAATTTTCTTGAATCTCACACTCATAATTTTGGGTATGGTTCATTGGGCTAAAAAAGCTTTAGAATTACTGGTTTTGTGCTACCGTAGCATTCATCCCTGCTTTACAAATTCCATTCAATGTTAGCATTGACATGGTAGTTTATGCCATTTACACACTCATTTATTCAACCCATGAAAACTCTCGGGAACGCTGGCTAACCCAGCACTAGTAGCCCAAGCACTACTGAGGCAATGGTAAGCAAGAGACTGTCATCAGACTACTGAAAAAGAGTAACACCAGCCATTACAAAACCAAGCTAAGCACAAAGGAGACAAGTAAGTAACTGGTCCGGGAAGTCAGAGACTTCTCAGCGGAAGTGACCACCACACTGAGGGCTATGCATAAATAGAAACTCGATTACGCCAACCTCCACGCCTCTTTCAGGCAACAGGCTGTGGGAAGTCTCAGGGAGAGAGCAGAGCACTTTTGAGCAATGAAACAGGTTCCTTGTGACTGACCATACTGCACGAAACGAGGCTAAAGGTCAGCGTAGCCTTGGTAAGCACGAGGTGGTTGCCCTGCCCTTTTCTAGTTATTCTTTTGTGTGTGTGTGGTACTAGGGATGGAACTCAGGAGCCTTCTACCTCCGAGCTACACCCCAGCCCTATTTTTTATTCTTTATTTTGAAACAGGATCTCACTGAGTTGTAAAGGACCTCACTAAGTAGTAGCTGAGGCTGTCCTCGAACCACGATCCTCCCGTCTCAGCCTCCCAAATGCTGGGATTACAAGTATGCGCCATCACGCCCAGCCTTTTCTAGTTATTCTTATCCCTTTTAAAAGGATTCGTGTAACTTTATATTTGTAGGATACCACTGGCAAACTTATTCATTTATTCAACAATATAAAGTACCTGCTACATGTCAAGCCCAGGGCTGGGCATAAGAAAGAACTCTCTGGGCCTTTCTGTTATTCTATTATTGCATCAGATAGAAAACACTGGAAGTTCTCCAAACTTCAAGGGTATATTAATGGTGGTTTGACTACGTAGACCAGAAAAACACTCACTTTGCGAGGTCCAGAGGGTGGGTATCTCAAAGAACGACGCAGCATTACTGAGACTGAGGTACGGGAGAGGCCTGAAGGGCTCCCCTGTCCCAGTCATGCCACACCATGAATGTGCAGTTGGCAGAGGAAAGAAATAGTGCTCTCAAATCCAAACTGTAAAGCCAACAGAAGGGGCATTCAGAACTGCAGGCCTCATCCACCCCGCGGGGGCAGCGTCCTAGCCTGCCATCCTCCCGTCTCAGCCTCCCAAGTACTGGGATTCCAGGCGAGCACCAGCACATTAGCTGGGACTTACTTTTAAAGATGGCAGTGGTGCTCTGGCAGCAGCACAACACCAGGAGAACTCTGATCCTTGGCACATCATGAGCAAGATCTTTCAATTTCTGACTTGCTCGCCACTTCTAACACATTTTGTTGTGCATTACCATTTCCTAAGTTGCTTCTTTTGGGAGGAGCAGAATGGAGGAAGACAACCTGCATTGTTACTCCCTCACTATCTGATTCTGATATCTACCTTCCAAATATTAGTAGCCACCTATACCTTGTTCACAGTCTTTGTTTGCCAGAATTTTACAAGGCCCTAGGCTATCCTCACATAGTACCTCTGGCTGCCCCAGGAATGAGGTAAAGTATGCTGATAAGAAAAAGTACAGCGCGGATGGGGCATGGTGGCGTACACTTGCAATCCTAGCATTTGGGAGCTGAGACAGGATAACAGGTTCGTGGCCAGCCTCAGCTTCTTAGGCCCTTCGCAACTCAGTGAGACCTGTTTCAAAATAAAGGATAGAAAGTAGGATTGGGCGTGTAGCTCTGAGGTAGAATGCCCTTGGGTTCAATCCCCAATATTGAAAAAAAAGCACCAATAATGTGGGGGGAAAAAGCAATTTGTGACACAGCATTCAACTACCCCATTTGGGTTTGTTTTGTTTGGTGGTACTAGAGATTGAACCCAGCAGCATTCTTACCTCCATTCTTCTTTTCTCTTTTGAAACAGTGTCTCACTAGGTTGCTAAGAATCTTGCCATGTTGCTGAGCCTTCCTCAAACCTGTAATCCTCCTGTCTCAGCCTCCCAAGTGCTGGGAGTACCATGCCTGGCTACCATTTAGGGTTTAAAATAAAGTTCTATTCTTAGACCTAAATAGATCATAGTTAATGAATACAATTACTGATTAAACTGTACATTTGTATTATATATACTTTAAGTACATGTCTTTTTTTTTTTTTTTTTGGTGGTACTGGGGTTCCTGGAAGCCCTTCTACCTCCAGGCTACACTCCCAGACCTATTTTTATATTTTCTATTTGGAAACAGGGTCTCCTAAGCCAGCGCGCACGGCTGGCTTCGAACCTGCGCCATCCTCCTGTCTCTGCCTCCCAAGCGCGGGGATTACACGCGTGCGCCACCACACCCGGCTACATGTCATATTTAACAATAAAACTTAAATCCCCTGTGATCATCTTTGGATAAAGTGAGCCACGTAGCTCTTAGGAGAAACTAATCCATTTCTTAACTTACTGAGAAGTAAAGCCATTTTTCTAGATACTTCCAATAACCATCTAAAACACTAAGACACAATTTGTTCTGATTGCTATCTGGAAAACCTGGCTCCAAGACAGGATCAGGTATCACGCACAACAGTCCCTCAGGTTCTCGGCCAAGCTCATAGAGGGCTCCTTCTTCAGACTCTATCCATCACACAGGCCCTCTGCAAAAACCAGGGGACTGTCTGGATACAACCCCTTCTGCCTTTGGGTGGGTAAGGAGTCTCCAAGGTGGACCTCAGTCTAGTCTGATGACAGCTCCTGGCGTTGCTGGCAAATGCACAGCCCCTTCCCACACTGCTAGCCCCCATCTGGGGGACTCTGATCAGCACCCCAACACTACTTCCTGAAAGTCAACGAGAAGTGAAGACTCCTCCTCTGAAAAAAACCGGGGGCCTGTGAATTCTCCCTGTTACTGGGACATAAAGGACAGCACTGTAACTCAGGAACTTCAAAGAGTCAGCTCTCAAAGTGAGAATGGAGAGACAGTGAAGCTCAGCAAGAGAAAGGATCAAAAGAGAGGCCAGCAGTGAAAAGAAGGGAAGGGTGAAAAGCTATTAACATAGAAAGTGAGTTGGGGAAATGAAAGGAGAGGTTAGGCCTGGAGAGGGGGAGAGGGGGGGAGGGGGGGAGAGAGAGAAAGAGAGAGACAGACAGACAGACAGACAGACAGACACACGGAGAGAAGAGAGAGAGAGAAGGAACTCTACCCCCTACCAAGTTGAGAGGACATACTAGAAAAAGACAGGCCGGCTGTCCCTCCCAACAAGCCTGACAAGGCGCTTCCCAGGCCAAGTCCCCTACCAGCACAGCTCCTGACACACAAGTCCTGCCTGCCTCCTCCCAGAGCATTAGATTGGGTTTTGTGGGAAGGTTGAAATCTTGACAGCTTAGAAAAAGGCCCCACAGCTTAATGCACTGGCAATTTAAGCACTCCGGTTCCTGACGAATCCCAAGCAGCCAGCTTTGCTCCACCATGAAAGCTTGTCCTCTGACCCTCAGAGGGAGCGCAGCTCAGTCAGCACTGCGGGCAGCTCCTAATGGTCAACAGTGGGTCTCACTTCATTCCAGCAAGTACCACTCATGTGTACCATGTGCACCACCCTAAGAGATCATGTGACCCCAGGGCAGCTTGCCCTCCCCTTTCTCTGGTTTTCGTAGGGCTTTAAAGGCACAGGCGTGGCCAGGCACGGTGGCACATGCCTGTAATCCCAGTACTTGGGAGGCTGACACTGAGGATCACAGGTTTGACACCAGCCTCAGTTTGTAGTGAGGCCCTCCACAACTTAGACCCTGTTTCAAAGGAAAGAATATAAAATAGGGCTGGGCTATAGCTCAGAGGTAGACTGCCTCTGGGTTCAATTCCCAGTTCCAATAAATAAATAAATAAATAAATAAAGTCACAGGCTTCATGAACATCAGTTTGGAAAAAGCATAATTTGCAGTACTGATAATGAGTGTTTTTAAAATTTGCAACCCCTCCCCAAGAAAAATCAGAGTATTCCTACACAGAAAGAACAATATTATCACAGTACCAATGAAGCCATTTCCCTAGCTAAGAGTGCAGAAGTTCTTCCCCTCTCTTGGGATTAAACTCAGGGACATTCTACCACTGAGCTACACCCCCAGCCTTTTTATTTTTTGTCTAGAACAGGGTCTCACTAGGTTGCTAAGAGCCTCACTAAATTGTTGAGGCTGACTTAGAACATGTAATTCTTCTGTCTCAGTTTCCCAAGTACTGGGATTACAAGTGTGTGCCACTATGCCCAGCTTAATGGGTCAATATTTTTTATTATTTTTTATTTTTGTGATGCTGGGGATGGAACCCAGAGACATTCTGCCTCTGAGCTATACCCCCAGCCCTATTTTTTATTTATTTATTTTTTTCTTGTGGGTCTGGGGATGGAACCCAGGGCTATTCGACCTCTGAGCTACACCCCCTGCCCTATTTTGTATCCTTTATTATTTTTTCTTCTTCTTCTTCTTTTTTTTTTTTTTTGGTGGTACTGGGGTTCCTGGAAGCCCTTCTACCTCTGGGCTATACTCCCAGACCTATTTTATATTTTTTTATTTAGAAACAGGGTCTCCTAAGCCAGCACGCGCGGCTGGCTTCGAACCTGCGCAATCCTCCTGTCTCTGCCTCCCAAGCGCGGGGATTATAAGCGTGCGCCACCACACCCGCCACCACGCCCGGCTGTATCCTTTATTTTGACACAGGGTCTCACTAAGTTGAGGAGGGCCTCACTAAGTAGCTGAGGCTAGCTTCGAACCTGTGCAATCCTCCTGTCTCAGCCTCCCAAGCGCTGGAATTACAAGTGTGTGCCACCACGCCTTACTCTATTTTTTATTTTGAAGCAGGTCTCACAGAGTTGCAAAGGAACTCACTAAGTAGTAGCTGAGGCTGTCCTCAAACTAGGATCCTCCTGTTTCAGCCTCCCAAATGCTAGGATTACAAGCGTGTACCACCACACCCGGCAGTCAATTTAAAGAAGAGTCTTAGGCTAGGCCTGATGGCACATGCTTGTAATCCCAGCATTTGGGAGGCTGAGACAGGAGGATCACAGTTCATGGATAGCCTCAGCTACTTAGTGAGGCCCTTTGGCACTCAATGAGACCCAAATAGGGCAGGGGGTGTTGCTCAGAGGTAGAATACCCCTGGGTTCCATCCCTAGTACTGAAAAAAAAAAAAGTGTTAAATAGCAGTAAAAGTGGAATCGAGTCAAGACAACAACCAGGCAGGTGGAACATACATGAAGCATGAAAAACCCAGGGTTTCCACTTCCTTGCTTGAAATACAACTACTCATTAGAGTGTCTCATATAGCCACCATCAGACACTAAAGATCAAGAATTACTTCAGCGAAGGTAAGCAGCCGGAAGCATGCAGTATCTAGGATCAGAGACTATACTGGCTTTACAAGGGAGTGGTGCTGGGAGGAAAAGCTGGGAGTGAAGGGTAGAGTCCAGAGAGCCCGGGAAACTAGAAGCAGCAGGAAGGTACCAGCAATTAAGCTTAAAGATAAGGACATAAGAGACTGGTATGATCTTACAAATGTTTCCCCTCTTCACAAATAATCTCCCCAACTGATGCTGCTGAGGTCCCAGAAGTGAAAGCTGGCCAGTACTCTATTGCACTCAGCATTAATACTGAATGTGGCGTAAGTCTAGGACATTGCTCAGGTCTTCTCTCCAAACACCTCTGCAGTTCAATTGCTCATCCATACCTTCCTTCCAGCACTGAGCATATCTACATAGTATTTAGTTATGATGTATTTTCTGGACCAATGCTCTTGGGACTGGCTGACAATTCTTTAACACAAGTCATCAAAGAACTAGCAATAGAAACCTCTGAATAATATCTAATGAGCAAATTCTGATAAAGCAAACCCTCCTCCCACCATGACTATCAACACTCTCTTAAACTTGCTAATCAAAAGAGTTCAGATAAACAGAAACCACGCCTGGTCTGTGGCAAAGTCATACCACAGGTTTGCTGCTCAGAGAGGCTAGATTCAAACCATCAGTCTCTCTTGCTTTAGATGTGAGGATCATCCAGTTTTCTAGATCTGGCATAAACCAGTAGATGTTCCTGGACTTCTGATAGGGTCACATCCTGATAAACCCACCCAAAGTTGAAAATACAGTAAATAAAAAATGTAGTCACTATCTTTAACCTACTGACTACCATGGCTTAGCCTAGCCTACTTTAAATGTGCTCACAATTCTTGTATTACCTTATAGTTAGGCAAAATCAACTAGTACAATGCCAATTTTATAATAAGGCATTGACTACCTATTTATAATTTATTAAATACTGTACTAAAAGTAAAGAACAGAATAGTTATATGGGTACACTTTGTACCATCATAAAGTAGAAAAATCGTAAGTTGAACCATCATAAATCAAGGACCATCTGTACTAATATTTCATGTTTACTAAAAGCTAGCCCAAGGTGGTAATGGGAGGCTGAGGCAGGAGGATCCCTTGAGCATAGGAGTTGGAGACAAGCCTGGGCTACACAGTGTGACCTTGTCTCAAAAAATAAAAACAATACAAAGACATTATTCTAAGCTCACTTCCTTTTGAAAAGCTCTTTGTATTTACTGCTTAAAATGGTGTGAACTTGTGTGTGTGTTTGGTACTGGAGATTGAACCCTGGGGCATTCTACCTCTGAAATATACCCCCCTGCCCTATATTATTTTTATCTTGAAACAGAGTCTCACTAGGTTAAAAAGTTCCACTACTTGCTGAGGCTGTCTTGAACCTGTGATCCTCCTGCCTCAGCCTCCCAAGTACTGGGATTACAAGTGTGCGCCTCTATACCAGATGGCATGAACCTTTTTGATTGTGAAGCTGGAGAGTTAACTCATGTCCACTCCCTTGTTCTATACTGTTGCTTTTTAATTGTTGACTCTCATTTTATAGCCAAGCCAATTAGTAGCTTTAGCCAAGCATGGGGAGCATGGAGGACTGTAATACAGCAGTCAGCTCAGCTTGAGGGAAATAGTCGCTTCTGTCTGAATGTACCTCAGGTGAGAGAGCTATAGGCGGCCAACAAAAGTCAGAAGTCTAAGAGGTGGATGTCATCATTCCCTACAATCCCTGGGCACACTGAGAAGCACTCTGAATTTCTACTAGACTTTATAGCAGAACTGGTGATCTAATACAGGATAGGGAGATTTTTTTAAATGACCGTTTCACTCCTCACTCAGTTTAGTGAGCATTATTCTCTACTTCCGCCTCTGACGAGCTTAAATGACTAACTCCTTTCAGAGCTGAGACAATTTCTGATAATACTCCTGATGTTAAAAGGATGCTGGGTGGACAGCTGCCAGCTCCACAGCCTATGGTATTACTGGTTTGTCACAAGCACTGAGAGCTGAAAGCCCAGAGCCAAGAGCCAGGAGCAAAGACTGGGTAACAGAGTAAAAGAATAAAAGGTAATGATCAGAGCTAATATTAACATAAGAAATGGAAATGCACTTAACCTTGGGCCTCTAGATCTTGATTATAGGCTGACTGGTAATCAAGCCCATAAACTCCAGGAAAACACACACACACACACACACACACACACACACACACAAAACACAAAACAGCAGCAGCAAAAAGGCCTTAGAGTTTGAATAAGACTTTTGAAAAAGTTTTTAAACTCCATTCTTTTTTCATTTTGCCACATCTCAAATTATACTATTCACCCAGAACTAAAATATTCTGCTCTGGAGTAGCTCAGATTTCATTCAGCCTCTAGTTAACTCTCCTGGTTACTTCTGTCAAGAGGACACTGACCATTCTTTGCTTCAAGGTTGAGGTGTGTTTCCATGCCAAGAAAGGTAAGTCCCGTTTAGGTCTCTGCATTGCAGAGGTAAAGGGCTCGCTCACAATGCCTTAGCCCTGCCTCTCACCTAGGCTCACTTCAGCTCAAGGCCAGCTCTGCTATTTATCAGTTTGTGTTTAAGGAAATGCGCTAACATTTTTTCTCCTGATAAGGAAGTCTCTACCAATGGGAAACTTGTGGGGGTGGCAAGGGTGAATGAGAGCGAGCGGAAAATTTCCAAAAACTCTTGCTCTCTGACAACATGTAGTTAATTCTGTCTGGGAGAGGGAGGGGGTGGACTGTTTCATTCCAAAGGAAGCATAATTAGTTGACCAGCTCAATATGATCAAAGAGATTTAGAAAATAATTAGATTTTTTTTAATGTGGCCAAAAGACATCTTATTCTTCATGAATCTTAAAAGGTTCCTGCAAAGTATCTTAAAAACAAGAGCAGAGCTGGGCATGGTAGCACATACCTATCTATAATCCCAGTCCCTGGGAGGCTGAGACAAAAGGATCACAGGTTCAAGCCAGCTTTAGCAACTTAGCCAGACCCTGTTTCAAAATAAAATAAATAAATAAAAAGAGCTAGGATGTAAATCAGAGGCAGAAGGCTCTAGATTCAATCCCCAGCACCAACAAAACAAAACCAAAACCTATTGCAGCCTTTTATACACTCTAGGGCTGTAAGCCTCCCTTGTTTTTGTTTAGGGGAATGACTTCACTGATCTGACTGGAAGTCCCTTTCCCCAGGTCCCACCACTCTGAATTTGCCCTCCCCGGAGTGATGTGTTCGTTTCTACATTAATGCATAAGCCAGCTGTGGCTACCTTCCCTGGTTCTTAGCAATTCCCTAGACTGCCATTTACTGTACAGGATCCCTGGGGGTCCAATTTTGTTTTCTGGAGTCAAACATATAAAATACAAATAGGTAGGAAGGTTCAGCCATTTCACTTCCCCTCAGAAAACAAAACTTTCAATGTTTCATTATAAAATGGATAGCCAGCTGTATCTTTGGTCACAGGCAATACATTTCAAGGCTGGGGAATATGATAGAAACCAAATCACTCCTCCTTATATAACCAAAATATCTTTTCCTATTTCTCAGGAAACTAAGACAAAATGGCCAATTAACATTTAAGCTGAGAATTAACATTGTGTGCTGAGAAGCCCACAAGCTGAGAGAAGATAGGTAGGAAGGGCTCTGAGCTACAATCTTTGTTTTACAATTATAGCTTACCCAACGACTATTTATGTTCTGGGAACTGATTCTCTTTAATAACTTCTCCCCATTAAACTTACCAGTCACCTGGGGTTTAGATTTCACCCTTGGCATAAGAGGTCTTTGCAAAACACTAGAAACGACAAAGTGCTGTGTAGATGTCGATCTCCATGCATATTGAGGGGGCCATAGTTCTCAATCTGTCATTTAAACCCAGTCAAATGAGGTACAAGAAAATGAGCTACCACTGGGTGGGTCATTTCTCAAAGAAGACATTTTTTTAAAAACCTGCTCATGGCTGGGTGTTAAAGGGCACCTGGCTGCTGGTGCCCCCACCGTGTTTGTTATAAATATTTTATAAGCGGGGTTCGAGGAATTCCATCAGAAAAGAGTTCAGCTGTCATCTCTTTTCCGGACTGTCACACCAACCTCCTCAGCGTTTCCCCATCATGGTGTTTCCCCATCAGTGTCCCCTACCTCAATCCAGCCCTCGTTTCAACGGCTCCCCACAGCACACAAAGCCTCAGTTGGGCACTCAAGGTTTGCTTTTAGTTTTTGTTTTGCCTATCCGAATATAATTCTCCAAACTCCCCCCCCCCAAACAGACCCAGCACAGTCCAATCACCAAATCGTTAAAGGTTTTTGGTCCCCCACCCTCAGGGGAGGTCCGCTCCCCTTGCCCTGTCTACTCTTCCACACACCCCCCCCCCAGGATCCCGTTCAGATTTCACTCTCCAACACAAATCCACTTGGATCCCAACGCTGCGCTCTCTGTAGCAGCGGAGCCGCTTTCTTTGTCCCCGCAACACTTTTCTCTGAACACCGGGCCGCCGAGAGCCACTCCGCGCGGCCCCTGCTCGCCTGCGGGGCCGGGAGCCGCGACCCCAAAGAAAAGCGGCAGCCGCCCGCCGACGCCCCCCGAGCCGGGCCGGGCGAGCCCAGCCCCGAGCCCCGCTGCCCGCGACGCGACTCCGGCAGGAGCCGGAGCCCGTGGCCCCCGCCCGAGGCCGGCGCGGCGTGGGCAGCGGGGCGCCCGGCCGGCGGCGCCGCGTCCCGGCTCCCGCACCTCCCAGGGGCTGCGCACGCCTCAGGGGAGCCGGGGGCGCGCAGCCCCGCCGCCCGCCGCCCGCCGCGCCCCTTCCCCGGCTCGGGCTGCGCCGGGCCCGCGGCCTCACCTCTACCCGAACCTGCGGGGCTCGGCCGGGTCCGGAGCGGAGGAGACTGGACCGGACCGCTCGGCGCGCGCCGCACCTGCCCCAGCGAGTGCCGAGCCGCTGCGCGCCTGACGTCACTGCCGCCGCGGGCGCCGCGAGCCCGGAGTCACCTGATCTCCCTGGCAACGCGCGAGGGGCGGGGCGGGCGGCGGCGTCACAGCGCGGGCCCCGCCCCCCCGGCTCCGGGCGCCGGCGGCCTCGGCCCTGACTCCGACGCCCGGGGCCTCAGCGGGCGCCCCCTCCGGTCGGGTCGGTTCTGCGACATTCCAAGCGACACCCCCTGGCCACTAGTGCGGGCGCCTGGGGAAAAGGGCTGGGGTGGGCGGGGGCCTCCTCGGGTTCTGGGGCCTTCTCTAGAGCTGCACCTGTGAGGACCCGGGCTGAGGCTGATTGCTCTCCCCAGATTTTCCCCATAAACTTCGCAGCAGTTGTGCGGCCAATGCTTTTAGACCCGAGGAGCTAAGGAAGGGCTGAGTCCAAGCCAGGACCTTCTGCTCTGAAGGTGTCCTCTTATTCCCAAAGGAAATCTTTGCACCTCTCCTGCGGTAAAGCCTAAAGCTTGCAAGTCCTACTTGCAAGACAGTTTTGGGGGCTTTTTGTTGTTGTTGTTGTTGTTGTTTTTTAGACACTGATTTTCTGGTGTGGTGTGTATTTCCGTGATAGAAAGTTAGTGAGGCCCTCCGCAACTTAGTGAGACCCCGTTTCAAATTAAAGAATAAAAAATAGGGCAAGGGGTGTAGCTCCAAAGTCCAATGCCCTAGTATGTGCAAGGCTCTGGGTTCCATCCCCAGTCCCTGGAAAAGAAAAGAAATTGATTTTCTGTCTAAATTCCTCCTCTTGCTTTCTATGACGATACACCTACACCTTCATTACTCGCCAGTCTCCCCAAATAGACCATAAAAATGCAAACAAATGAAATAAAAATGAAACCCTCAGTGGAGGTCTCAGATGGAAAGCCACCACTTTTACGGCTTGCTGATTTTCATTTCAGTTTTACTCTCCCACCCCCTGGGCTGCTTATTCAAATATATTATCCTTCCTCTCAGAGTACACGATCTCAGACTAATAAGTTTATTTTACAATCAAATTCTAGTGAGCACCCTCTGGTTCCAGGCTGATTGAGACTGGATCCTCTAAGACTAAGAGTTGAATGACTTTGCTGGGTGTGGTGGTGCATTCCTATAATCCCAGTAGTTGGGAGGCTGAGACAAAGATCACAGGTTGGAAACCAGTCTCAAAAATTTAGTGAGACTCTCAGCAAATTAGCAATAACCTGTTTCTAAACAAACAAAAAAATTAAAAGGGCTGGGGGTGTAGCTTGGAGACAGAACATCTCTAGGTTCAATCCCTAGTACTACCAAAAAAAAAAAAAAAGTGAATGAGTCTATCCCTCAGTGGGAGGATGTCTTGCGCATCTTATATCCAGGTACTGTTTATTAATAATGATTTTTAGCCGAGTGTGGTGGCGCTTGTAATCCCAACATTCAGGAGGCTGAGACTGGAGGATCACGGTTCGCAGGCAGCCTCAGCTACTTAAGCCTTCCGCAACTTAGTGAGACCCTGTTTTAAATTAAAGAATAAAAAATAGGGCAAGGGGTGTAGCTCCGAGGTCAAATGCCCTTGGGTTCCATCCCCAGACCTGCAAAATAATACTAATACTAATACTAATACTAATAATGATTTTATTTTAGTGGCAGATTTTTATTTTTATACATTTATGTTTAAAAGAAACTAACAGATAGGAAAGAAGATAGTTGTGAAAGGTACAGAAGAATCTGTTTCCGTTTCAGATTGAAATAGCTTAATAGGAGAGAAGAGAATGAAAACATGAGCCAGCCAGATGTGGTGGCTCACGCTTATAATCCCAGTAATTGGGAGGCTGAGACATAAGGATAACAGGTTTGCAGCCAGACTCAGCTACTTAATGAGATCTTCTGAAACTTAGTTGAGACCCTGTTTCAAAATAAAGGATAAAAAAATAAGGATGTAGAGACTTCCAGGAAGATGGCGACCAAGAAAAGTGGTGCTTAAGAGCCCCGCTAACAACAAATCTCCATTACCACAAAATCAGCGCCTTTCAAAGCCAGAAAACAACATCACCAGAGAAACAAAAAAAAATCACCAGGCTCCAGAGAGAAAGCGGACTGAGAACAGAGCCACAGAGGAGATCCTCACACCCGAGGACGCGGCTTCACGCCCGAGGACGCGGCAGCAGCGCCATACTGCCGGCGGCACCGGCGAGTTCACCCGACGGCCACAGCAAGCCGAGGGGAGCCGCTGCAGAAAGCCAGGCGGGATTTCTCAGCGCAGAGGGCATCTAAAGCTCCCAGTGGCTGAGCTCAGCACACGCTGCAGGGATTCAGAGTGGAAATCAAAACCAAGAAAAAAAACGCCAGCCCCACAGCCGAGGGCGTAGCAGCGGCGCCATATTGCCACCGGCGGCAGCAGCAGAGAATTCACCAAATTCAGTACAGCTACATCTGCGTACTCAAGAACAGTGAGTCAAATTGCGGGCCACAGCGGAGAAATCCCAGTACTGTACTCACTGGGACTTGACCCAGTGGGAGAGGGGCGGTGGCAGTGATATCACACCATAGGAGAACGTGCAACCTGGCACCCCCCACAGTCTAAAGCACCCTCTATCGACTCTCTGGATCGGAAACTCTGTGATACAACCCAGTAAAGGAGTAGTGGGGTCTGAGATACTACTGACTCGAGATCCAGAGCACCTTAAGTGAAGTCATAGTGACCCAAGGGAAGAACCTAGAGAAGGCACAAACTTCCGAAATCATGGGAAAGAGGAATAATACTGGAGCAATGAATGCTCACAACCCCACAACATCAGAACTCAATAAAACAGAAATTCAGAGATTTCTAGAAGATCAAATCAGGAAAATAACTGTAGAAATAATAGAGGTGCTTCGAAAAGAACTCAGAGAGAGCCAAAAAGAGATAAAGGATGCAATTAATGAAGTAAAGGCCTCAATTCAAAGCACAAACAACCGATTAGACCACATGGAGAACAGAATCTCGCTCTTAGAAGATGATCATTCCAAAAATGAACGCATAGTTTCTAATCTAGAAAAAAATATCTGACAGCAGGAATCTGACATTGAAGAAATATGGGCCCATTTTAAGAGAGCTAACCTAAGAATAATTGGAATAGAGGAGGGAAAAGAAAGTGAAACCAAAGGGATCAACAATCTCTTCAAGGAAGTAATAGCAGAAAATTTTCCAGACATAGAGCAAGAGGTCGATATGCAGGTCCAGGAAACTTATAGAACTCCCTTTAGACAGGATCGGAGAAGAGGATCCCCACGCCACATAATTGTCAAAATGACCAATGTGGAAGCCAAGCAGAGAATCTTAAAGGCAACAAAAGCAAAGGGCCAAGTGACATTCAGAGGCAAACCAATTAGAATCACTCCAGACTTCCCAAACCAAGTCATGAAAGCCAGAAGGGCTTGGAGTAACATATTCCCAATTTTGAAAGAAAACAACTTCCAGCCAAAAATTTCCTACCCAGCAAAAATTTCTATCAAATTAGATGGAGAAATAAGAAGCTTCCATGACAAACAGAAACTGAAGGAATTTATGTCTTCAAAACCAGCACTAGAGAAAATACTCAAAGAGATTAACTACAAAGAAGAAATAGGTAACACACATCAGAACTAGAGAAACAAGATTTTCCATCCAACAGACAACCAAGATTGGTTATCTGTGGAGATTCATTATTTATGTTAGTCTTTTACCTATCTCTAAATGGTATTGTTTGCCTTTATTGTTGTTAATTTTTAGGATTTCTAGTTGGAATATTAATATACCTTCAGATATAGCATTTGGAAATATTTTATCCCATTCTATTAGTAACTGTTAACTCTGTTTACATTGTCTTTGGATATACAATATGTTTTTTATTTTTTAGGGAGTTTGTATACTCTTCTGTTGCCTGTGCCATTGAAATCATAACCAAGAAATCACTGCCAATTTCAATGTTGTGAGGTTTTATGACCCAGATTTTCTCCTAAAAGTTTATAGTCTTAAGATTTATATTTAGGTCTTTTATCTATTTTGAGTTAATATTTGTATATGGGATTAGGTAAGGGTCCAATTTTATTCTTTTCCATGTAATTATTATTTTTCAATAATATTTAGTTAAAAGATTATTATTCCCACCACCAAATGTTCGTGGAAACCTTGTCAAAAATAACTTGACAATATAGGGAAGAATTTAGCTCTAGGCTTTTATTTAACTGCAATGGTTTATATATCTGCCTTTAGAATAGTACTACACTGTTTCAATTATTGTAGCTTTATATGGTTTGAAATCAGAAAATATATATCTTCTAGCTTTGTTCTTTTTCAAGATCGTTGTGGGTACCTAGAGTCCATATTCCATATTAGGATAGATTTTTTTTCTGAAAAATAAATATATAAATATATGATAGTTTCACCTAAAAAATAGAAAAAATAGATTCTCTGGTAAGAAAGAAAGCAAAAAGAAATATTGAAATGTTATCTTTAAGTCATCAAAAGCTTGGTTTCAGACAAATGAAACTGTTATGTGAGATTATCATTTTTAATTTTTGATAAATTGCCATAATACTAGATGTCAATCACTAAGCCAAGCATGGGAGGGAGGGATAGGGAGAGAATGGGGTGGGGATTGGTGGGGGCTGACTGGGCAATGTGTGCATGTATGTCTACAAAAGTATGTATTCCACTATGATGTATGAATACAGTGCACCAATTAAAAAAAAAAAACTTTGAAAAAAAAAAAAAAGGATGTAGCTTGGAGGTAGAATGCCCCTGGGTTCAATCCCTGGTACCACAAAATAGAAAGAAAACATGAGCCCAGTTTCCAAGGACAGGAGAAAGGTGGGGAAAGGCCCGGGGTGCTTGGGGGACCTAGGGAGGGTGGGGTTGGAGGTGGGGAGAGAGCTGGGCCAGAATGAGATATGAGGGATCTTCCAGAGGAGGGGAGGAAGGATTGGAAAGAAAGGAGATGCAGACAGTGGTTTAAGAAGGGGTTGCTAAAGGGAGGGCAGGGTAATATGAGACCTAAAGAGGGGTATTAAGAACATTAAGCAGAGGAAAGCAGAGAGACTACAGAAGTGAGGATTGAGAGTGGGGTAGGTTGGGGAAAACCTGGGGGCATAACTACACTCTAACAGTCCCCATCAAGGCAGGGTTTTTGGCTGAGGGGTTTCCAGCCCTTGGGTACATGCCTCCATGCCTCAAGCAAGGTATGCAAAGGAACGCAGCAGGAATTGCTTTGGAAAGGAGGGAAGTCAGGCGTGGTGGTGCACACGTATCATTCTAGTACTTGGGAGGCTGAAACAGGAGGATTGCAGGTTCACTGCCAGCCTCAGCAACTTTGTGAGGTCCTCTGCAACTTAGTGAGACCCTGTTTCAAAACTGAAAAATGAAGCTGGGCATGATGGCGCACGCTTGTAATCCCAGTATTTGGGAGGCTTAGACAGAAAGATGGCGTTTGGTGGACAGCCTCAGCTACTTAGGCCCTTTGCAACTTGGTGAGACTTTGTTTCAAAAAATGAATAAAAAATAGGGCACGCGGGGGTGGGGGGGGTGGGTATAGTTCGGAGGTAGAATGCACTTGGGTTCTACCCCCAGTACCTCAAAGAAAAAAAAGTGAAAAATTAGCCGGGAGTGGTGGTACACAGTTGTAATCCCAGCACTTGGGAGACTGAGTCAGGAGGATCACAAGTTTTTGGCCAGCCTCAGCTACTTAGTGAGGCCCTCTGCAACTTAGTGAGACCCTGTTCCAAAATAAAGATTAAAATAAATAGGGTTGAGCCAAGCCTGGTGGCACATGCTTGTAATCCCAGCATTCCGGAGGCTAACACTGGAGGATTGCAATTCCCGGACAGCCTCAGCTACTTAGGCCCTTTGTAATTCAATGAGAACCTGTTTCAAAATAAAGAATAAAAAATAGGGCTGGGGGTATCTCTTGGAGTTAGAATGCCCCTGGGTTCCATCCCCAGTACTGCAATCAATCAATCAATCAATCAATCAATCAATCAATAAGGCTGGGTGGTGTATCTCAGAGGTAGAATGCCCCTGGGTTCTATCCCCAGTACTGCAAAAAAAAAAAAAAAAAAAAAAAAGTGAAAAATTTAAAAAAAATTGGATTGGGAGAGTAGCTCAGAGGTAGAATGCCCCTGGGTTCTATCCCCAGTACCATACACATACACATACACATACACATACACATACACATACACATACACAAAAAAGAAAGAAAGGAAGGAAGGAAGGAAGGAAAGAAGGAAAGAAGAAAGGAAGGAAGGAAGGAAGGGTCTCATGGCAGCTAGTTATGGCAGCAGGTCCTATAGGGCCATGCAGTGGGAGAGAATATGCTAAAGTGCATTTTCAGTAAGGTCCTGGTCACTCTTCCTTTTCTAAGTGGGTCGGGTGATGCATAACCATCAAAGGAAAACAGAACATTCCTCAGTCCACCAACACCTCCACAGCTGAGGAAGGAGTGCGACTGTGTGGGTAAAAAGTTGGGCATGGTGGCTCATGACTATAATCCCAGTTCTTGCGAGGTTATGGAAAGGAAATAGGCAGATAGAAAAAAGGCCTAGGTAGAAAAAGTTAATTTCCTGAGTTTCCTGAGGGGTGACCAATATCTGAAATTCCAAGGCTCAGAGATAAGGACCAGAGCTTCACAAAGCCATCTGTTTACTAATCAACAAACCCAGGAACAAGTCTGGTACTCTTAAAAGGAGATTCTTTAAGGACTTGCAAATACCCTATGCAAATCCTGAGAGCTGCTTCCCAGAATTCCCAAAGTCACCCTAACCAAAAGAGGACTTGCAAACTCAGGCAAGGCCCTTAGTCGACCAGCAAATTGGGCCTTTCCCTCTAGGGATCCCCTCCCCTTTTGGGGAACTGTTCTCTCTCTTGCAGGTCGTGTTAGCCCTGAGAGAAGGCAGAGTGCAACTGATGGCACGTGGCCCGGGCAGCTCTCGGGTAGTGACCTGAAGGTCTCTGCTGGACATCAAGGCTGACCAGGGCCCCTAGGGGTGACCTGCACCTCTTTTCTGGCAGATCGCGTGGACTCTGGGAGAAAGTAGTTTGCATCTGACGACACTAAAAGGCAGCTACTGGACATCAGAGACCCAACAGCCTGAGTGGTGTTCTGCCACTTTCCCTATTCCTTTCTGGCAGATCGCATGGACTCTGGAAAAAAAAGCTGCCTGTAATTGAAGGCATTAGGCTTGGGCCACTCCCAAGTAATGTCCTGAAGGCAGCGGCTGGACATCAGAGACCCAACAGCCCCTTTGGGGTGTTCAGCCATCTTCCTTATTCCCAGCTGCTTCCTTTTACTCCCCTTCCTGAGGTCTGCGGGTGTCATTCTTCGCTCACCGTAGACAAGAACCCTGTAAGGAAACACCGAGTTTCTTCTCCAGAAACTCTGTTTCATGTATGATGAAACTCCAGGTTTCTTCTCAGGAAACCCCCCGTTTCATCTTGGGGGGCTCAGAAGAAACCCCCGTTTCACTGGGATTACAAGCGTGCGCCACCACGCCCGGCTGTTTTTTTTTTTTAATTTAAAAAGAGTAAAAAAAAAAAAAATAAGCAGAGACAATATAATTACAGAATGGTGGGCATCACTGTAAGATTAGCCTACGTAGACTGTGGAAACCAGAGAGTGGGTGAAATAAAATAAAGATGGAACAAATTGTGGAGGAGCTTTGCAGATAACAGATTCTTCTTGTGGGAACATAGGGTCTTGAATCTAGAATAACAGGATTGCATTCAGACTTTTCACTCACCACATGATCTTGAGCAAGTTACTTAAACTTTTGCTGCATTGGATTCCTCATCTAAAACAAAACAAAACAAAAAAAAAAAAAAAAAAAAAAAAAACGAAACTGGGCCTGGTGGCCCACGCTTGTCTTGGGAGGCTGAGACAGGAGGATCGTGGTTCACTCAGCTACTTATACAGGTACATACTACCACACTCAGTTTATAGCATCATTCTGAGGAAATGAGAAACCTATGAGCCTAAGCATGGTGTCCGGTACATAGTACATGCTCCAAAGTGTTAAATTTTTATTAGCAATATAGTTTTATTAAGGGCTGAACAGAATAGGATAGATTCAACATAAAAACTATAGGGAAGCCAGATGTCATGGCCCAAGCCTGTGTTTCCAGTACTTGAGAGGCTGAGTCAGGAGGATCACAGGTTTGAGGCCAGCTTCAGTAATGTAGCATGACTCTCAGCAACCTAGAGAGACCCTGTTTCAAAACAAAAAATAAAAAAGGACTAGGGGTGTCTCTTGGAGGTACAATGCCCCTGGGTTCAATCCCCAGGACCAAAAAGCAAACAAATAAAAAACTGTAGGGAACCAAATATGGTGGTACATACCTATAATCCCAGCAACCTGGGAGGCTGGGGAAGGAGGAATATAAGTTCAAGGTCAACCTGGACAATTTAATGAGACCCTGTCTCAAAATAAAAAGGTCTAGGGTGTAGCTCAGTGGTAGAACATCCCTAGGATCTATCTCCAGTGTCACAAGATAAAGAACAATGACAGTGTTTCACGTATATGTATGTGAAACCACTGAAGCTCCTTGAATGAGAAATGGGAATGTGGTGTTCTGTGACGAATCACTTGGCAGCAGCATTCAGGCTGCATCAGAAGAGAACGTAGGGCCACAGCAAAGATGCAGCCCCAGAGAGTGGAGAAGGGCTGGCCAGGGACTAGAAGCCACTCTTCCTGAGAAGAAAAAGCCTGTCCATTAGCTGGTCGACATGTGGACTTGGAGCCCAGCACACAGAGGCTGCCAGTGATCCTATTAAACGAATATCTCAAGCCGGGCATGGTGGCGCATGTTTGTAATCCCCGCCCTTGGGAGGCTGAGACAGGAGGATCACGCAGGTTCGAAGCCAGCCTCCGCTAGCTTAAAGAGACCCTGTTTCCAAATAAAAAAATATAAAATAGGTCAGGGAGTGTAGCCCGGAGGTAGAAGGCCCCTGGGTTCCATTCCCAGTACCAAATAATAATAATAATAATAATCTCTAGATGCCGCACAAATAAAGCATCTTTTTGGAGCTCACAGGCTCAACAAGCTAGCAGAATTCCCCTCAGTCAAGTAAAGAGAATTTTAAAGCACTGGAGAAGTCCACCAAGGCCTGTACTCTGACCTGCCTCAGTGCTTCTCTCCAACAACTGACCAGATGTCAAAGGAAGCCATGGAATGTGGCCAGTGATGCACAAAAACCAGGAAAGAATAGCCAGTCTTCTTTCACATGGAGGTATTAAGGAAATGAGGAAAAGCGTCCAGTTCCACTGTTGCCTAGTCCTCTGCTCCAATGGAATTTGAGGTGCTATGAAGGAGAAAGAGGCTAAGCCATCAGTTTATTTCTGGCCATAGTTCAAGGTTTAGGTTTTTCCCTGAGCAGTGGGTCCATGGTTTCGTGCCTCTTTTTCTAGTCTACATTTTCAAATTCAGTTTTCTAGTCTAGAGTCTCTCTTGCAAGTGCTGAAGCACCATTCAGGTCAGCTGAAGAGGAGGAGATAATATTTTGGTTCATGAAACCAAAAATGCCGAAGTGAATCTGAGCTTACGGTTTAGATGGATCCAGGCACTCAAATGCCATCAGTAAGAATCTCCTCTACTGTTCTCTCTCTTTTCTGCATAACCTCATTCTCACTCAAGTATCTCTCCAGAGTGCCAGAATCCCATGCTCATAGTGAAACGTGCCAGCAGACACAGGCTTTCTCTCTCCTAATAGAACTCAGAAAAGCTCCAGAATGGGGATTTAGTGTTTGAATGGGCTTGCAGGACTCACTCTGCTCTGGATGTGTGACTGTTAGCCAAAGGATGTGACACCTTGGCTGGTTCCATGTTCTCCTCTGAACCTGGGGGTGAACTCAGCCTCCCCCAAATCCTACAGACGGAAGTGTGGAAGCAA